>NW_027675380.1:542500-582500 GCF_965601325.2 Salmo salar
GTGGAGAGGAGGATCTGATGGTTCACAGTATCAACGGCAGCAGATAGGTCTAGAAGGATGAGAGCAGAGGAGAGAGAGTTAGCTTTAGCAGTGCGGAGAGCCTCCGTGACACAGAGAAGAGCAGTCTCAGTTGAATGCCCAGTCTTGAAACCTGACTGATTAGGATCAAGAAGGTCATTCTGAGAGAGATAGCAGGAGAGCTGGCCAAGGACGGCACGTTCAAGAGTTTTGGAGAGAAAAGAAAGAAGGGATACTGGTCTGTAGTTGTTGACATCGGAGGGATCGAGTGTAGGTTTTTTCAGAAGGGGTGCAACTCTCGCTGAGGAGGCAGAATCAGGAGATAGGTTGGAGAAGGTTTGAGCAGAGGGAAGAGATGATAGGATGGAAGAGGAGAGAGTAGCGGGAGAGAGAGAGCGAAGGTTGGGACGGCGCAATACCATCCGAGTAGGGGCAGAGTGAGAAGTGTTGGATGAGAGCAAGAGGGAAATGGATACAAGGTAGTGGTCGGAGATTTGGAGGGGAGTTGCAATGAGATTAGTGGAAGAACAGCATCTAGTAAAGATGAGGTCAAGCGTATTGCCTGCCTTGTGAGTAGGGGGGGAAGGTGAGAGGGTGAGGTCAAAAGAGGAGAGGAGTGGAAAGAAGGAGGCAGAGAGGAATGAGTCAAAGGTAGACGTGGGGAGGTTAACCTCTTGGGGCTAGGTGGGACGCTAGCGTGCCACCTGTGGTGCACTCCATCAACAGCAGGTGCATTTCAAGAGCGGCAAATTTGAATCCAAATAAATGTCAAAATTCAAATTTTTCAAAAATACAACTATGTTACACCATTTGAAAGATAAACATCTCCTTAATCTAACCACGTTTTACGATTTCAAAAAGGTTTTACGGCGAAAGCATAAATTTAGAGTATGTTAGGACAGTACATTTACAAGAGTTGTGTGTAATGTTTTGTCAAGTCAAAGACAGGGTCACCAAAACCATAAAACCAGCTAAAATGATACACTAACCTTTTACAATCTCCATCAGATGACACTCCTAGGACATTATGTTAGACAATGCATGCATTTTTAGTTCTATCAAGTTCATATTTATATACAAAAACAGCGTTTTACTATGGCATTGATGTTGAGGAAATCGTTTCCCTCCAATAACCGGCAGTCAAGTCAGCGTCACAAATTAAATAATTAAAATTAGAAAACATTGGTAAAATATTATATTGTCATTTAAAGAATTATAGATTTACATCTTTTGAACGCAATCAACTTGCCAGATTTAAAAATAACCTTACTGGGAAATCACACTTTGCAATAATCTGAGCACTGTGCCCAGAAAAATACGCGTTGCGATACAGACTAGACGTCATGTTGGGGAGATCTAAAATCGAAAATACTATGTAAATAATCCATTACCTTTGATTCTCTTCATCAGATGTCACTTCCAGGTATCACAGGTCCATAACGAATGTAGTTTTGTTCAAAAAAGCTCATCATTTATGTCCAAAAATCTCCGTCTCGTTAGCACATGATGTAAGCCAGCCGGACTTCTCGTCATGAACGAGGGGAAAAAATATATTTCCGTTCGTTCAAACATGTCAAACGTTGTATAGCATAAATCATTAGGGCCTTTTTTAACCAGAACATGAATAATATTCAAGGTGGACGAATGCATAGCCTTTTATAACGTATTGGAACGAGGGTACCCAACATGAAGTAGCGCGCCAGGTGTCTAATGGGACATCACCGTTCCATGGCTCTTGTTCGGTCAGATCTCCCTCCAGAAGACTCAAAACACTTTGTAAAGGCTGGTGACATCTAGTGGAAGCAATAGGAAGTGCCAAAATATTCCTAAAACCCTGTGTTTTTCAATGGGATAGGTTTAAAATCAATACAACACATCAGGTATCCACTTCCTGTCAGAAAATGTCTCAGGGTTTTGCCTGCCAAATGAGTTCTGTTATACTCACAGACACCATTCAAACAGTTTTGGAAACTTTAGAGTGTTTTCTATCCATATATAATAAGTATATGCATATTCTAGTTACTGGGTAGGATTAGTAACCAGATTAAATCGGGTACATTTTTTTTATCCAGACGTGCAAATGCTGCCCCCTAGACCCAACAGGTTAAAGTCACCCAGAACTGTGAGAGGTGAGCCATCCTCAGGAAAGGAACTTATCAAGGCGTCAAGCTCATTGATGAACTCTCCAAGGGAACCTGGAGGGCGATAAATGATAAGGATGTTAAGCTTGAAAGGGCTGGTAACTGTGACAGCATGGAATTCAAATGAGGAGATAGACAGATGGGTCAGGGGAGAAAGAGAGAATGTCCACTTGGGAGAGATGAGGATTCCAGTGCCACCACCCTGCTGGCTCGATGCTCTCGGGGTATGCGAGAACACGTGGGCAGACGAAGAGAGAGCAGTAGGAGTAGCAGTGTTATCTGTGGTAATCCATGTTCCCGTCAGCGCCAGGAAGTCTAGGGACTGGAGGGTAACATAGGCTGAGATGAACTCAGCCTTGTTGGCCGCAGACCGGCAGTTCCAGAGGCTGCCGGAGACCTGGAACTCCACGCGGGTCGTGCACGCTGGGACCACCAGGTTAGAGTGGCAGCGGCCACGCGGTGTGAAGCGTTTGTATGGCCTGTGCAGAGAGGAGAGAACAGGGATAGACAGACACATAGTTGACAAGCTACAGAAGTGTTGTTTCTTGTATTATTGTCTCCTGTGTCTTTAGAGAACTGTTTCACTTTGATATCCTTTTTCTTCTGTCCTGATTTTCTCTTTCTTTTCTTCTGTTAACTAGATATTCTTTGTTGTTCTTCGTTAGCTAGCTAGCTTCTTCCAAAAGAGTCCCTAGCAACTGCTTAGCAACTGGTAAACAATTCAGCTTGCTAAGATAACTACAATTTTATGAAAAATAGTTATTTTTCAAAAGCCTATCTTCTTTGTTTGTTGCTTGTTTTTTCTCCTATTCAGTCTTGCAGTTTTCTTTTGCTTTTTTCCGATGTACTTCACTCTAAAAACCATGTAAATTTCAATATTTGTAGGAGCTCATTTTTCAGCTGCTGCTGCTCAAATTGGAGTTCCGGAACAGTATAACATGTGATCATTCAACAAGTCTCAAGTTACCTTAACTGCTCCTTTTGATACCTAGAAACATCTACATTAAATGAATTAGTGAAAAGTGAGTTAACATTCTAATGTGAATGATGATGATTTCTAATATTGTATCTGGTTTCATCCATCAGATGTCTGTGATCTCACACTGGACCTAAACACAGTAAACAGACACCTCTCTCTGTCTGAGGAGAACAGAAAGGTGACATGTAGGAGAGAGAAGCAGCCGTATCCTGATCACCCAGAGAGATTTGAGGACTGGAGACAGGTGCTGTGTGGAGAGGGTTTGACTGGGCGCTGTTACTGGGAGGTAGAGTGGAGTGGGAGAGGGGAGGTTGAGTGGAGTGGGGGGGCTGTTATAGGAGTGACATATAAAGGAATCAACAGGAGAGGAGTGGTTAAGTACTGTTGTCTTGGATCCAATGACAAGTCCTGGAGTCTGTTCTGCTATGACAACAGTTACTCTGCCTGTCACAATAATAACTCCACTACCATAGACGTCCCCTCCTCCAGCTCCCACAGAGTAGGAGTGTATCTGGACTGGTCAGCCGGCACTCTGTCCTTCTATAGAGCCTCCTCTGACACACTGACCCACCTGATCACATTCACCTCCACATTCACTGAGCCCCTCTATCCAGGGTTTTGGGTTTATTCTGTTGGCTCTTCAGTGTCCCTGAAATAATAACTGGACACACACACACACACACACACACACACACACACACACACACACACCACACACACACACACACACACACACACACACACACACACACACTGGACAAACACACACACACACACACTGGACAAACACACACACACTGGACACACACACAAACACACACACACAAACACACACAAACACACACACACACACTGGACACACAAACTGGGCACACACACACTGGACACACACACACACTGGACACACACACACACACACACACACACACACACTGAACACACACTGAACACACACTGAACACACACAAACTGGACACAAAATGGACACACACACTCAACACACACACTGAACAAACACACACAAACACATTCTGGACACACGCACACTGGACAAACGAAAACACACACACACTCACACACATACACACACACACACTGGACACACACACACACACACACACACACACACACACTGGACACACACACACACACACACACACACACACACACACACACACACTGGTCAAACAAAAATACACACACACACACACACACACACACTGGACACACACACACACACACACTGGACAAACAAAGTGGACAAACACACACACTGGACACACACTCACACAAACACTGGATACACACAGACACACACACACTGGACACACACACTAGACAAACACACACACACACTGGACACACACACACACACACTGGACACACACACACACACACTGGACACACACACACACACTGGACACACACACACACACTGGACACACACACACACACTGGACACACACACACACACACACACACTGGACACACACACACACACACACACACTGGACACACACACACACACACTGGACAAACACACACACACACACACACACACACTGGACAAACACACACACACACACACTGGACAAACACACACACAAACACACTGGACAAACACACACACACACACACACACACACTGGACAAACACACACACACACTGGACAAACACACACACACTGGACTCACACACACACACACACTGGACTCACACACACTGGACTCACACACACTGGACACACACACACACTGGACACACACACACACACACACTGGACACACACACACACACACTGGACACACACACACACACACTGGACACACACACGCAAACACTGGACAAACACACACACACACACACACACACTGGACAAACACACACACACACACACTGGACAAACACACACACACACTGGACAAACACACACACACACTGGACAAACACACACACACACACACTGGACAAACACACACACACACACACACACTGGACAAACACACACACACTGGACAAAAACAAACACACACACACACACACACACACACACACACACTGGACAAACACACACACACACACACTGGACAAACACACACACACACACACACACACACACACACACTGGACAAACACACACACACACACACACACACACACACACACACCACACACACACACACACAAAAACACACACACACACACAAACACACACACACTGGACACACACACAAACACACACACACACAAACACACACACTGGACACACAAACTGGGCACACACACACACACACTGGACACACACACACACACACTGGACACACACACACACACACACACACACACACACACACTGAACACACACTGAACACACACTGAACACACACAAACTGGACACAAAATGGACACACACACTCAACACACACACTGAACAAACACACACAAACACATTCTGGACACACGCACACTGGACAAACGAAAACACACACAGACTCACACACATACACACACACACACTGGACACACACACACACACACACACACACACACACTGGACACACACACACACACACACACACACACACACACACACACACACACACTGGTCAAACAAAAATACACACACACACACACACTGGACACACACACACACACACACTGGACAAACAAAGTGGACAAACACACACACTGGACACACACACACACAAACACTGGATACACACAGACACACACACACTGGACACACACACTAGACAAACACACACACACACACACTGGACTCACACACACACACTGGACACACACACACACTGGACACACACACACACACACTGGACACACACACACACACACTGGACACACACACACACACACTGGACACACACACACACACACTGGACACACACACACACACTGGACACACACACACACACACTGGACACACACACACACACTGGACACACACACACACACACTGGACACACACACACACACTGGACACACACACACACACTGGACACACACACACACACTGGACACACACACACACACACTGGACACACACTGGACAAACACACACACACACACACACTGGACAAACACACACACACACACACACACTGGACAAACACACACACACACACACTGGACAAACACACACACACACTGGACAAACACACACACACACTGGACTCACACACACACACTGGACACACACACACACTGGACACACACACACACACACTGGACACACACACACACACACTGGACACACACACACACACTGGACACACACACACACACTGGACACACACACACACACTGGACACACACACACACACACACACACACACACACACACTGGACACACACACACACACACACACTGGACAAACACACACACACACACACACTGGACAAACACACACACACACACACACACTGGACAAACACACACACACACACACACACTGGACAAACACACACACACACACACTGGACAAACACACACACACACACACTGGACAAACACACACACACACACACTGGACAAACAGTAACATTCTCAGAACATACTGCACTTGTTTTATCCTGTTTTAGATGTATCCTCTGTTTAAACATTTAAACTCTTACAATAACACTGTTAAAATACCAATGTGATCATTTCTTGTCTTTTATGTTGGAAAAACAAATTGTACAATTATATGTGGACATACGCTCCATAGTTGTACAAGTATATATGATTATATTGTACTTTTCATAATAAAACATATTTGAAACAAGAAAAAGCATGTTAATAGTGGAAACAGTTTTGTTATTGATTTTTACATTGCTTCTCCCTGTCTCATGTTGACGTTTGTCATGAATCTTGACCTGGAGGCAGAACTGTGCGATTTCCTCTAGATATGTCAGCTGCAAAGTCAGAATTGGCTGTGGAAAATGTTGTTTTATGGTCTTAATTTAAGGGAAGGATTAGCAGTGTGGTTGAGGTTAGGATTAAAATCGGATTATATTACTTTGTGCCTGTGCAAGCTAGTGAATATTTTGCTGAACTGCCTCCAGGGCAAGATTCATGACAATAAATGCCAACCTGCCTCCAGAACAAGATTCATGACAATAAATGCCAACCTGCCTCCAGGGCAAGATTCATGACAATAAATGCCAACCTGCCTCCAGAACAAGATTCATGACAATAAATGCCAACCTGCCTCCAGGGCAAGATTCATGACAATAAATGCCAACCTGCCTCCAGGGCAAGATTCATGACAATAAATGCCAACCTGCCTCCAGGACAAGATTCATGACAATAAATGCCAACCTGCCTCCAGAACAAGATTCATGACAATAAATGCCAACCTGCCTCCAGGGCAAGATTCATGACAATAAATGCCAACCTGCCTCCCAGTCGTCCCCTCCTTATCTTTACAAGGCTGCAGAACATGCAAGCTAGTGATGTGGGGGTTCTCTCATAACCCTCAGTCCCCAGGTGGGTAGATGGCAGGTTGAATAAAGAGAAGCTAGTGATGTGGGGGTTCTCTCATAACCCTCAGTCCCCAGGTGGGTAGATGGCAGGTTGAATAAAGAGAAGCTAGTGATGTGGGGGTTCTCTCATAACCCTCAGTCCCCAGGTGGGTAGATGGCAGGTTGAATAAAGAGAAGCTAGTGATGTGGGGGTTCTCTCATAACCCTCAGTCCCCAGGTGGGTAGATGGCAGGTTGAATAAAGAGAAGCTAGTGATGTGGGGGTTCTCTCATAACCCTCAGTCCCCAGGTGGGTAGATGGCAGGTTGAATAAATAGAAGCTTGTAATGTGGGGGTTCTCTCATAACCCTCAATCCCCAGGTGGGTAGATGGCAGGTTGAATAAATAGAAAACAATAGGCTACATAAAACAATCCATAAATGTATAATTATTATGTAATTTACACAAAACATTAAGGACACCTTTCTTTCCATGACAAACTGACCAGGCGTAACTCAATATTAGGAAGGTATCCTTAATATTTTGTCCAATCAGTGGCTCTGACCCTTTACGTAACAGTCAATCCTCTTTTCCAGGAAACCTTCTTTAAATTTCCCCAAATGCTTCAACACTGCTGCTCTCTCACAGCTGCTCCAGGGCCTCTTGGGTTGAGGAGTCATTCTCTTCTAACCTGATCACAGCTGCTCCAGGGCCTCTTGGGTTGAGGAGTCATTATCTTCTAACCTAATCACAGCTGCTCCAGGGCCTCTTGGGTTGAGGAGTCATTCTCTTCTAACCTGATCACAGCTGCTCCAGGGCCTCTTGGGTTGAGGAGTCATTATCTTCTAACCTAATCACAGCTGCTCCAGGGCCTCTTGGGTTGAGGAGTCATTCTCTTCTAACCTGATCACAGCTGCTCCAGGGCCTCTTGGGTTGAGGAGTCATTCTCTTCTAACCTGATCACAGCTGCTCCAGGGCCTCTTGGGTTGAGGAGTCATTCTCTTCTAACCTGATCACAGCTGCTCCAGGGCCTCTTGGGTTGAGGAGTCATTCTCTTCTAACCTGATCACAGCTGCTCCAGGGCCTCTTGGGTTGAGGAGTCATTATCTTCTAACCTAATCACAGCTGCTCCAGGGCCTCTTGGGTTGAGGAGTCATTCTCTTCTAACCTGATCACAGCTGCTCCAGGGCCTCTTGGGTTGAGGAGTCATTCTCTTCTAACCTGATAACAGCTGCTCCAGGGCCTCTTGGGTTGAGGAGTCATTCTCTTCTAACCTGATCACAGCTGCTCCAGGGCCTCTTGGGTTGAGGAGTCATTCTCTTCTAACCTGATCACAGCTGCTCCAGGGCCTCTTGGGTTGAGGAGTCATTCTCTTCTAACATGATCACAGCTGCTCCAGGGCCTCTTGGGTTGAGGAGTCATTCTCTTCTAACCTGATCACAGCTGCTCCAGGGCCTCTTGGGTTGAGGAGTCATTCTCTTCTAACCTGATCACAGCTGCTCCAGGGCCTCTTGGGTTGGAGGGGGTATAGGGAAGGTAGGGGAGAGGAGGGGGTATAGGGAAGGTAGGGGAGAGGAGGGGGTATAGGGAAGGTAGGGGAGAGGAGGGGGGTATAGGGAAGGTAGGGGAGAGGAGGGGGGTATAGGGAAGGTAGGGGAGAGGAGGGGGGTATAGGGAAGGTAGGGGAGAGGAGGGGGTATAGGGAAGGTAGGGCAGAGGAAGGGGGGTATAGGGAAGGTAGGGGAGAGGAGGGGGTATAGGGAAGGTAGGGGAGAGGAGGGGGTATAGGGAAGGTAGGGGAGAGGAGGGGGTATAGGGAAGGTAGGGGAGAGGAGGGGGTATAGGGAAGGTAGGGGAGAGGAGGGGGGTATAGGGAAGGTAGGGGAGAGGAGGGGGGTATAGGGAAGGTAGGGGAGAGGAGGGGCTATAGGGAAGGTAGGGGAGAGGAGGGGGGTATAGGGAAGGTAGGGGAGAGGAGGGGGTATAGGGAAGGTAGGGGAGAGGAGGGGGTATAGGGAAGTTAGGGGAGAGGAGGGGGGACTTCCTCCATGTCAGGTAAGCAGCCTCCAAGTCTACCCTCACCAACTGACCAGACTGAGTGAGTTCTGAACATCCCTCTCTGTCCTCTGATGCTGCGTCCAAGTCTTCTTGGGTCTTTCTGGTGTCTCTGTCTTGATTTTTTCAGTTCTTTCCCAGGCTGCCTGAAAAACACATAAAGATGGAACATTCATAAGAGTTATAAACTATCAAAATAAAGAGAGTCCCACACTCCATATATAAACTCCCAGTCATTTATTGGGTATTTACCATTGTTTCAGCATCACTGTGCCTTCTACAGGGTGATGTCATCAATACTTGAACCAGGTTATGTAGACGAACAGTGCAATTAGTGCAACCAATGACAATAGAGAGGGGTGTGTCATAATGATTAAGTTAATTACAATGAATTAATGAAACTGTTAACCTCTATGTGCTAGGTGGGACGCTTGCGTCCCACCTACGTAACAGCCACTGCCAGCCTGTGGCGCGATTTTCAAAACCTTAAAAATCCTATTACTTCAATTTCTCAAACATATGACTATTTTACAGCCATTTAAAGACACGACTCTCGTTAATCTAACCACACTGTCCGATTTCAAAAAGGCTTTACAACGAAAGCAAAACATTAGATTATGTCAGCAGAGTACCAAGCCAGAAATAATCAGACACCCATTTTTCAAGCCAGCATATAATGTCACCAAAACCCAGAAGACAGCTAAATGCAGCACTCACCTTTGATGATCTTCATCAGATGACAACCCTAGGACATTATGTTATACAATACATGCATGTTTTGTTCAATCAAGTTCATATTTATATCAAAAAACAGCTTTTTACATTAGCATGTGACGTTCAGAAAAAGCATACCCCCCGCAAACTTCCGGGGAAATTACTAACAGTTTGCTAAATTACTCACGATAAACGTTCACAAAAAGCATAACAATTATTTTAAGAATTATAGATACATTACTCCTCTATGCACTCGATATGTCCGATTTTAAAATAGCTTTTCGGATGAAGCACATTTTGCAATATTCTAAGTACATAGCCCAGCCATCACGGCTAGCTATTTAGACACCCGGCAAGATTAGCCTTCACCATAATAACATTTCCTATAAGAAAAATGTTCTTACCTTTCCTGTTCTTCGTCAGAATGCACTCCCAGGACTTCTACTTCAATAACAAATATAGGTTTGGTCCCAAATAATCCATAGTTATATCCAAATAGCGTCGTTTTGTTCGTGCGTTCTAGACACTGTACGAATGGTAATCCACGGTGGTGCGCATGCCGCATGGCGTGACAAAAAATGTCTAAATATTCCATTACCGTACTTCGAAGCATGTCAACCGCTGTTTAACCTCTCTGGGCTAGGCGGGACGAATTCGTCCCACCTACGTAACAGCCACTGGCAGCCTGTGGCGCGATTTTCAAAACCTTAAAAATCCTATTACTTCAATTTCTCAAACATATGACTATTTTACAGCTATTTAAAGACAAGACTCTCGTTAATCTAACCACACTGTCCGATTTCAAAAAGGCTTTACAACGAAAGCAAAACATTAGATTATGTCAGCAGAGTACCAAGCCAGAAATAATCAGACACCCATTTTTCAAGCCAGCATATAATGTCACCAAAACCCAGAAGACAGCTAAATGCAGCACTCACCTTTGATGATCTTCATCAGATGACAACCCTAGGACATTATGTTATACAATACATGCATGTTTTGTTCAATCAAGTTCATATTTATATCAAAAAACAGCTTTTTACATTAGCATGTGACGTTCAGAACTAGCATACCCCCCTAAACTTCCGGGGAATTCGCTAACATTTTACTAAATTACTCACGATAAACGTTCACAAAAAGCATAACAATTATTTTAAGAATTATAGATACAGACCTCCTCTATGCACTCGATATGTCCGATTTTAAAATAGCTTTTTGGTGAAAGCACATTTTGCAATATTCTAAGTACATAGCCCAGGCATCACGGGCTCGCTATTTAGACACCCGGCAAGTTCAGCACTCACCATAATCATATTTACTATTATAAAAGTTTGATTACCTTTTGTTGTCTTCGTCAGAATGCACTCCCAGGACTGCTACTTCAATAACAAATGTTGGTTTGGTCCAAAATAATCCATCTTTATATCCGAATAGCGGCGTTTTGTTCGTGCGTTCCAGACACTATCCGAAATGGTAAAGAAGGGTCGCGCGCATGGCGCAATCCGTGACAAAAAAATTCTAAATATTCCATTACCGTACTTTGAAGCATGTCAACCGCTGTTTAAAATCAATTTTTACGCCATTTTTCTCGTAGAAAAGCGATAATATTCCGACAGGGAATCTCCTTTTCGGCAAACAGAGGAAAAAATCCCAAAGGCGGGGGCGGTCGGGGTCACGTGCATAAGCCCAGTGTCCCTTGATCGGCCACTTGAGAAAGGCGATAATGTGTTTCAGCCTGGGGCTGGGATGACGACATTCTGTTTTTTCCCGGGCTCTGAGCGCCTATGGACGACGTAGGAAGTGTCACATTAGAGCAGAGATCCTTAGTAAAAGATAGAGATGGAAAAGAAGTTCAAGAAATGGTCAGACAGGCCACTTCCTGTAAAGGAATCTCTCAGGGTTTTGCCTGCCAAATGAGTTCTGTTATACTCACAGACACCATTCAAACAGTTTTAGAAAATTTAGGGTGTTTTCTATCCATATGTAATAAGTATATGCATATTCTAGTTACTGGGTAGGAGTGGTAACCAGATTAAATCGGGTATGTTTTTTATCCAGCCGTGTCAATACTGCCCCCTAGCCCTAACAGGTTAAGGATGAAACAAAGGTTGGGATGTGTCTATCATCCGCAATCACAAGGTTTAGTTGAGAGAGCTAACGGAACTCTGAAAAATAAGATAATAAAGATTTGTTTAACCACAGGGCTTAATTGGGTGGATGCTTTGCCGCTCGCACTAATGAGTTGCCGCATGGAAACTAACAGAAACACGCATTTATCACCGCATGAAATGCTTACGGGTCGACCCATGCCTGTACCAAAGTTAGGAGGACTATACAAAGGTCCCTCCTTAGATATATTGCAAAAATAATTAAAAACATATGTACAGCATCTAACTGAGATACATGAAGCTATATATTCACAGGAGAAAAAGAAGGTACCTGAGCCAGGACCAGAGAGACCACTCCCAGTGATACCAGGGGATCTGGTCTACATTCGGGTGTTCCGGAGG
Source organism: Salmo salar (assembly GCF_965601325.2). Classification (NCBI taxonomy): domain Eukaryota; kingdom Metazoa; phylum Chordata; class Actinopteri; order Salmoniformes; family Salmonidae; genus Salmo; species Salmo salar. The sequence continues at coordinate 555,379 of NW_027675380.1, forward strand.
AAGTGGAACCAGCCAAGGAGAGAAGGACCCTACGAGGTGGCCAACGCGACACCGACGGCCGTCCAGGTGAAAGGAAGTCAGACGTGGTACCATCTAAACCACTGCACCAGGGTCCCATCGGAGAGGAGGAGACAACCGCATAGAGATGAGGACACAGAGGATGCTGATTCACCAGGCGGGAGCCCGGAAGGAGCAGGAGCAGCGGAAGAGATCGAGGCGCCGGGGAGGAGTCAAGAAGTCAGCAGACCAAGTGAAAACCAAGATACGACTGATGCACCGCCGAATGCACCCAGACGAGGACGAAAGAAAGACAATGCTGGAGAAAAAACCTGCAACCAAACGATATTCACTCCTGTGGGGCCAGAGAGTCCAGGGTTGGGGGGGAGTGACATGCCTGCTACTCCTAATGACATACCTATTGTGGCAGACCTCCTTGACGGAAGCCCTTTACAGTGGGACCCCGAAGTACCACCTACAGAATGGGAGAGACTCTTTCCTGAAATCAATGCCTTTCCAGATGGAAGCCCAATCGGGTCAGAGGAGGGAGCCCCACAAGAAGGAGGAGAAGGAGGACCCCCACAAGAAGGAGGAGAAGGAGGACCCCCACAAGAAGGAGGAGAAGGAGGACCCCCACAAGAAGGAGGAGAAGGAGGACCCCCACAAGACGGAGGAGAAGGAGAAACCCCACAAGAAGGAGGAGAAGGAGGACCCCCACAAGAAGGAGGAGAAGGAGGCGTACCACAGACTGAAGAAGAAGGGGATTTCCCCACAATTGATTTTTCAGCTCTTGAATGGTCCCCTTAACAGACAATTGAAGTTAGAAAGACAAGAGAACAGTGACAATGGCATGACAACCACATCAGTAGACGTTGGTGAAGAAACAACAGACTCAAGCACAATCAATCAGTATGGTGGAAGCAGGAAGAAACGAGGGGAACCCGCTGAACAATCGGAAAAAACTGACAATAGGATTAGCATCCCCATTCCACCCCAGATAATGACTCAAGAAGAAGTTCAGAGATCCCTCTCAATCCGGAGGATCAGACCTCCACCAGAAATAGCACTCTGTGGATGGACCTCTCATCTGACATTAGGAGAAGCCATCTGGGACTCGAAAGAATGCAACTTGACGATAACTAGAGGAGAGGACACTTGGCTGATCACCATGAAGAAGCGTGATCAAGAGGAAGGTGGAGAATATATAGTAGAAATAGTGAGTACTAAATTGACTGAAGGGAATAGTGTATCCATCATCCGATTTGGTTCCACGCAGGTACCAGACCAGGACCAAACTGTGACAACAGAACAAACAGTAACAGTAACAGATGCTTTGAACACCACAGCTGTTACCACTAGATTGCCACCTACTGCCCTTACCAAGCAGTCCACTACAAGTACAAAGAGATCTGAAGTATCAGAGTCAAGGGGGTTCTTTACTGACATTTGGAACTTTCTGACAAACTCTAACAATCCATCTCGAAGAAAGGACATTGTGACTCCAACACAAGAACTGCACGAGGGTAAATCAGTGGAGAAATTAGTGAGAAATGAATGGTATGAATGGGCTCAATATACAGCATCAAAATTAAAACTGACAAATTGCTTATTACGCTCACCCTCTCTGCTGACAGAATTAGTCGTGGTACCTAATCCTTATGATTATAGGGACTGTGCTGATTTTAATAAGAATTTTTGTCATTTGAATAGATCAGAAAGGCCCTATTGTCCAGCGGAATGTTTGTCATATTTGGGTAATTCATATTATCAAAGACATTACAAGCAAACTGGCTGGGGAAAATGGTGTCAAGAATTGGATATACGGGTGGAAGCACAAAAACTAGAGACCCCATATAGATATTGAATAGATTATCAGAAACCATATGAATGTTTTAACAGCACAGAAGGACAGAATGAGATGGGGAAGTTCAAAGGCAAATGTGACATCACATGGCACCTAAATAAGGAAACCGTGTGGAATGCAGACACTCCGGGAAGGGCTACTTATCAAGCAGCCGGCAGTTGGATGGGAAAACGAGTCATTCATGATAATTGTCAAAATCAAACTTTAGCACTGCCATTAACTCTTAACTGTATTGTTGGTTTAAGAGCTTGTATTCAGCATTTGACAGTAAGGTCACCTGGCCACAAATTTAAATTTGATTTGTTTGGTAATAATGTTTTGTGTGTGTTTTTCCAGGACGGTCTCAATGAAGTGTGGCAACCCAGAAGGAGGGGCTAAGACCCATGTAGACAAACTAACGGACCGATTGGTCCTGTTCTCCGCTAACTCCTCCCGCTCTTGTATGGAGCTGGCCAATAGGATCGCAGGGTGAAGTCGATAGGCCGTTCCAGGTTACAGCCAGGGCTGTTGCCCTGATAGAAACACACGATTCCCCTCTCAGATAGACATGTTTGTTCTACGTTCCATATTTTTATCTGAACGTTTTCTAAAACGTTTGTCCTGCTGAACGCATCCCCCTCCCAGGGTTCTCTGAACTACCCGCTGGGAAGGCTTCTCCTCCAGCCCTGCTTTAACACGCCTGGTTCAGATACTCTTCACCGGGACCGTGGTTGAGTTAGAGCAGGGACGGAGCTAAACCCTGCAGTTGAATTAGGATGTTACGTCTGTCTGTCTGTCTCTCTGTCTGTCTGCCTGTCTGTCTGTCTGTCTGTCTGTCTGTCTGTCTGTCTGTCTGTCTGTCTGTCTGTCTGTCTGTCTGTCTGTCTGTCTGTCTGTCTGTCTGTCTGTCTGTCTGTATAGTAACACCTCCTAACCTGTCTGTCTGTCTGTCTGTCTGTCTGTCTGTCTGTATAGTAACACCTCCTAACCCTAACCTGTCTGTCTGTCTGTCTGTCTGTATAGTAACACGTCCTAACCTACCTGTCTGTCTGTCTGTCTGTCTGTCTGTCTGTCTGTCTGTCTGTCTGTCTGTCTGTCTGTCTGTCTGTCTGTCTGTCTGTATAGTAACACCTCCTAACTCTAACCTGTCTGTCTGTCTGTCTGTCTGTCTGTCTGTCTGTCTGTCTGTCTGTCTGTCTGTCTGTCTGTCTGTCTGTCTGTCTGTTCAGTAACACCTAACCCTAACCTGTCTGTCTGTAGGAGACTGATGTCTAACAGGATTCTAATGGAGGTGAGGAAGAGGAGGAGGATGATGATGGTGGTAGTGATGGTTCTGTGTGACCCCTGACCTGACCTCTTGTCTCCATAGAAACGCGTATCCAGATCCAGGAGTCGGTCAGAGGGAGAGACGATTATACTGGGTACACCGGGTGTACACCGTTTAGTTTATACTGGATACACCGGGTGTACACCGTTTAGTTTATACTGGATACACCGGGTGTACACCGTTTAGTTTATTCTGGATACACCGGGTGTACACCGTTTAGTTTATACTGGAAACACCGGGTGTACACCGTTTAGTTTATCCTGGATACACCTGGTGTACACCGTTTAGTTCATACTGGATACACCGGGTGTACACCGTTAGTTTATACTGGGTACACTTTTGAACTCTATCAGCATGACAGAGTGATCTCCAGCCCAGTTTCCTCGTCAACGCTCACACCTGTGTCATCGAGAGAATCACTGACATGATGTCAGCTGGTCCTTTTGTGGCAGGGCTGAAATGCAGTGGAAATGTTTTGGGGGGATTCAGTTCATTTGCATGGCAAAAAGGAACTTTGCAATTAATTATTCATCTGATCACTTAACATTAGGGAGTTTATGCAAATTGGTGTCATACAAACTAAGGCAGCAGACTTTGTGAAAATTAATATTTGTGTCATTCTCAAAACTTTTGTCTTACTCTCCGTCATGCAGAGATGGTTCTCCTGTCTTACTCTCCGTCATGTTGAGATGGGTTCCCCTGTCTTACTGTCACGTCCTGAACAATATAAGTTCTTATTTTCTATGGTAGAGTGGTCAGGGCGTGACTTTTGTGTTTGTTCTATGTTCTCTATTTCTAAGCTTGAGTTCTAGTTATCTATTTCTATGTTGAGGTTTATTGGGTTGACCTTCAATTAGAGGCAGCTGTTCCTCGTGGCCTCTAATTGGAGGTCATATTTAGTAGTGTTGTTTTTTTCCTGTTGTTGGTGGGTAGTTGTTTTCCTGTTTAGTTTATGTTCACCTGATGGAACTGTTGTCGGTCATTTTGTTGTTTTTGTATTAGTGTTTCATTAAAGTAAGTTATGAGCACTTCACACTCCGAGCCTTGGTCCCCTTTGTACGACCCTTTTGTTACGTTACAGCCTTTAAAATATATTAAATACAAAAAAATCCTCAGCAATCTAGACACAATATCCCATACTGACAAATCGAAAACAGGTTTTCAGAAATGTTTGCAAATGTATTAAAACAGGGGTTCCCTGTAGCTCAGTTGGTAGAGCATGGTGTTTGCAATGCCAGGGTTGTGGGTTCGATTCCCAAGGGGGCCAGCACAGAAAAAAAAAATGTATGAAATGTATGTATTCACTACTGGTCTCTACACCACTGTGATCTATATAGTGGTGTTTGCTGGTCTCCACACCACTGTGAACTATATAGTGGTGTTGGCTGGTCTCCACACCACTGTGATCTATATAGTGGTGTTGGCTGGTCTCCACACCACTGTGATCTATATAGTTGTGTTGGCTGGTCTCCACACCACTGTGATCTATATAGTTGTGTTGGCTGGTCTCCACACCACTGTGATCTATATAGTTTATTATCATAGTTTCTCACAGATCCTGGCTTCCACTGTTAGAATGGCTGGGCGAGAGGTGGTCGGCCTCTGGGAGCCTGTCGACTTGTTACATGATTACTGAGTGAAAGAGAGCCTATGAAAGTTTTCATGGAGGGTGGGTGCCCCCTGGTGGCTGAACCTGAGATCAATGAGAGAACTTGTCAGAAAAACGACAGAGTCCCACCTATTTGTCATTGTACAAATTAGAGTGGAAAAAAATGTGTAAAGATGTATACAGAGGCTCTGGAATTTGTCATAAAAATGTTTTAATTAAAAGTTAAAAAGGATTAACCTCTAGGGGCTAGGGGGCAGTATTTTCACGGCCGGATGAAAAACGTACCCAATTTAAACAGGTTACTACTCTGGCCCAGAAAATAGAATATGAATATTATTAATAGATTTGCATAGAAAACACTCTGAAGTTTCTAAAACTGTTTGAATGGTGTCTGTGAGTATAACAGAACTCATATGGCAGGCAAAAAAAACTGAGAAAAAATTGACTCAGGAAGTGGGAGAAATTCGAAATGTAGTTTTTTCTTTTGAATCCCTTGAAAAAACTACAATGACATATTAGGATGCAACGTAAATCCTGACTCTTCCATTGGCTGTCAACAATCTTTAGGAACTGCTTTTCATCCGTCATCTGTAACCGGGCAGAAAATTCTGTCTCATTCAATCCCTGGCCAATCAGAGAACAGGTGTCTTATGACGCGCATCCACGTGACTGAGCTGTTGTTTTTATTTGTTCTTGTATGACTGAATACCTACAGCCCGGTTGTTAAATTATCCCCATTTTACGTTAAAAAATACCCTAAAGGATTGATTCTAAACATCGTTTGACGTGTTTCTACAAACGGTAATGGAACTTTTTGGCCATTTCGTCTACGGATTTGCGTCCACGCCACATTGGCATGGTAACATGTAGTTCTGGACGGGTCAACAAAACGGACGTATTTTCGACATAAATGATGGACTTTTGCAGAACAAATGAAAATTTTTATTGTGGAAGTGGGAGCCCATCCGAGTGCATTCCGCCGAAGATCAGCAAAAGGTCAGTAAATATTTCCAACATATTGTTAGAGATTTGTCGACGCCGTGGTTGAAGGCTAACTGTATAGCTTAGCATTGAAGGCTAACTGTATAGCTTAGCATTGAAGGCTAACTGTATAGCTTAGCATTGAAGGCTAAATTCTGTACTCAGAATATTGAACAATGTTGCTTTTCCCGTAACGTTATTTTTGAAATCTGACAAAGTGGTTGCATAAAGGAGTAGATTATCTCTAATTCTTTAAATAATTGTTATATATTTTTTTTCAACGTTTTATGAGTTCTTCCGTAAATTAAATGTGTCTTTTCACCGGATGTTATGGGGAGAAAACATTTTCTGAACGTCACGCACCAATGTAAAAATTGTTTTTTTTGGATGTAAATATAAACTTGATCGAACTAAAAATGCATGTATTGTCTAACATGATGTCCTAGGAGTGTCATCTGATTCAGATTGTCAAAGGTTTGTGCTTAATTTTAGCTGTATATCTGGTTTTGTGATGCATCGTGCTTGGAAAATGGCTTTTTAATTTTTTGTTGTTGCTGAGATGCTAAAATAATCTGTTTTTCTTTCACCGTAAAGCCTTTTTGAAATAAGACAATGTGATTGGATTAACGAGTAGAGTATCTTTAAAATGACATATAATACTTGAATTTTAATTTTGAGATTATTTGTATATGATACTTTATCAGTGTTTACAGTCATACCAACATGATGTATATGATACTTTATCAGTGTTTACAGTCATACCATGAAATGATGTATATGATACTTTATCAGTGTTTACAGTCACACCAACATGATGTTTATGATACTTTATCAGTGTTTACAGTCATACCAACATGTCTATTATACTTTATCAGTGTTTACAGTCACACCAACATGATGTATATGATACTTTATCAGTGTTTACAGTCATACCAACATGATGTATATGATACTTTATCAGTGTTTACAGTCACACCAACATGTTTATGATACTTTATCAGTGTTTACAGTCATACCAACATGATGTATATGATACTTTATCAGTGTTTACAGTCACACCAACATGATGTTTATGATACTTTATCAGTGTTTACAGTCACACCAACATGATGTATATGATACTTTATCAGTGTTTACAGTCATACCAACATGATGTTTATGATACTTTATCAGTGTTTACAGTCACACCAACATGATGTATATGATACTTTATCAGTGTTTACAGTCACACCAACATGATGTTTATGATACTTTATCAGTGTTTACAGTCACACCAACATGATGTTTATGATACTTTATCAGTGTTTACAGTCACACCAACATGATGTTTATGATACTTTATCAGTGTTTACAGTCACACCAACATGTTTATGATACTTTATCAGTGTTTACAGTCATACCATGAAATGATCAGTTAACCTCTAGACTAGAAACACAGACAAATCACTTCAGGATGAAGTCCAATAGATGTCGCTGTTGCACTGTAGTAGTGGGGGGGAACAGGAAGTTCCGCTAGGCGCACACCATTCTTTAGAATAAGGAAAACGCAAGAACTGTGCTGTCCTTTTCTCTTTATTACTACAGTCTGAGGTCGGTAACGTCAACAGTGAGGACAATCCCAGCCTGTCTCTCTCCTTCCACACTGAGTCCAAACCTACAGTCACTGGGTCCTGATTGTGACAGTGGAGCCCAGTTTGCACTGCAGGATCCAGAGATGGAATCAGTGAAGCTGGAAGACTGCAGTCAAACACTGGAGCTGAATGTCAACATTAAAGAAGAAGAGGAGGAGGAGATTGTCTCAACATGGTCTCCATTCTCTACATCCAGAGAGCAACAGCAGGAAGATCACAGAGCTAAGAGGTCTCACCACTGCCCACATTGTGAGGAGATTTTCCCAATTCTATCAAAGCTAAAAATACACCTTAAAACACACACTGGAGAGAATCTGTATCCTTGTAATGACTGTGGGAAGAGATTCACAACATCAAGGTCTCTGACAGTTCATCAGAGAATACACACAGGAGAGAAGCCTTACTCCTGCTCTGACTGTTGGAAGAGTTTCTCTCGACAGGGAAACTTAAAAAGACATGAACGTATACACACAGGAGAGAAGCCTTACTCCTGCTCTGATTGTGTAAAATGCTTTACAACATCAACTGACCTAAAAGTTCACCAGAGAACACACACGGGAGAGAAGCCTTACTCCTGCTCTGACTGTGGAAAGAGTTTCTCTCGACTGGCCCAGTTAAAAAGACACCAAGGTAATCATAAAGGAGAGAAGCCTTATCACAGATCTGACTGTAGATTTAGTTTTTTATCAACAGCTGAGCTAAAAGGGTCGTCAGAGAACACACAGAGGAGAGAAGCCTTACTTCTTCTCTAAATGTGGCAAGAGTTTCTCCCGATTGGGAAATGTAAAAACACACCAACGGATACACACTTGAGAGAAGCCTTACAGATTGGTGTCTTTTTTAAATGGCCCAATGTATACATAAAGGAGAGAAGTCTCATCAGTTTTCTCAGACCAGCTAAGATTAGTCACTCCACTTAATTCTCATCCCATAAAATAATTGTCATCTTTGAATTGGATCAGATGAAGACAGCGTAGAACACTCTATTGTAATCCTGTTGGTTCTCACTGTGAGAACCCTGCAGAAAAAAGGGAGCATTCTAGAATGTTAGTCTCTCTTACATTTACATTTACATTTAAGTCATTTAGCAGACGCTCTTATCCAGAGCGACTTACAAAATGGTGCATTCACCTTATGATATCCAGTGGAACAACCACTTTACAATAGTGCATCTAAATCTTTTAAGGGGGGGGGGGTTAGAAGGATTACTTTATCCTATCCTAGGTATTCCTTAAAGAGGTGGGGTTTCAGGTGTCTCCGGAAGGTGGTGATTGACTCCGCTGTCCTGGCGTCGTGAGGGAGCTTGTTCCACCATTGGGGTGCCAGAGCAGCGAACAGTTTTGACTGGGCTGAGCGGGAACTGTGCTTCCTCAGAGGTAGGGGGGCCAGCAGGCCAGTGGTGGATGAACGCAGTGCCCTTGTTTGGGTGTAGGGCCTGATCAGAGCCTGAAGGTATGGAGGTGCCGTTCCCTTCACAGCTCCGTAGGCAATCACCATGGTCTTGTAGCGGATGTGAGCTTCAACTGGAAGCCAGTGGAGAGAGCGGAGGAGCGGGGTGATGTGAGAGAACTTGGGAAGGTTGAACACCAGACGGGCTGCGGCGTTCTGGATGAGTTGTAGGGGTTTAATGGCACAGGCAGGGAGCCCAGCCAACAGCGAGTTGCAGTAATCCAGACGGGAGATGACAAGTGCCTGGATTAGGACCTGCGCCGCTTCCTGTGTGAGGCAGGGTCGTACTCTGCGAATGTTGTAGAGCATGAACCTACAGGATCGGGTCACCGCCTTGATGTTAGTGGAGAACGACAGGGTGTTGTCCAGGATCACGCCAAGGTTCTTAGCACTCTGGGAGGAGGACACAAGGGAGTTGTCAACCGTGATGGCGAGATCATGGAACGGGCAGTCCTTCCCCGGGAGGAAGAGCAGCTCCGTCTTGCCGAGGTTCAGCTTGAGCTGGTGATCCGTCATCCACACTGATATGTCTGACAGACATGCAGAGATGCGATTCGCCGCCTGGTTATCAGAAGGGGGAAAGGAGAAGATTAATTGTGTGTCGTCTGCATAGCAATGATAGGAGAGACCATGTGAGGATATGACAGAGCCAAGTGACTTGGTGTATAGCGAGAAAAGGAGAGGGCCTAGAACAGAGCCCTGGGGGACACCAGTGGTGAGAGCGCATGGTGCGGAGACAGATTCTCGCCACGCCACCTGGTAGGAGCGACCTGTCAGGTAGGACGCAATCCAAGCGTGGGCCGCGCCGGAGATGCCCAACTCGGAGAGGGTGGAGAGGAGGATCTGATGGTTCACAGTATCAAAGGCAGCAGATAGGTCTAGAAGGATGAGAGCAGAGGAGAGAGAGTTAGCTTTAGCAGTGCGGAGATCCTCCGTGACACAGAGAAGAGCAGTCTCAGTTGAATGCCCAGTCTTGAAACCTGACTGATTAGGATCAAGAAGGTCATTCTGAGAGAGATAGCAGGAGAGCTGGCCAAGGACGGCACGTTCAAGAGTTTTGGAGAGAAAAGAAAGAAGGGATACTGGTCTGTAGTTGTTGACATCGGAGGGATCGAGTGTAGGTTTTTTCAGAAGGGGTGCAACTCTCGCTCTCTTGAAGACGGAAGGGACGTAACCAGCGGTCAAGGATGAGTTGATGAGCGAGGTGAGGAAGGGGAGAAGGTCTCCGGAAATGGTCTGGAGAAGAGAGGAGGGGATAGGGTCAAGTGGGCAGGTTGTTGGGCGGCCGGCCGTCACAAGACGCGAGATTTCATCTGGAGAGAGAGGGGAGAAAGAGGTCAAAGCACAGGGTAGGGCAGTGTGAGCAGGACCAGCGGTGTCGTTTGACTTAGCAAACGAGGATCGGATATCGTCAACCTTCTTTTCAAAATGGTTGACGAAGTCATCCGCAGAGAGGGAGGAGGGGGGGGGGGGAGGGGGAGGAGGATTCAGGAGGGAGGAGAAGGTAGCAAAGAGCTTCCTAGGGTTAGAGGCAGATGCTTGGAATTTAGAGTGGTAGAACATATACTGAGTGTACAAAACATTAAGGACACCTGCTCTTTCCATAACATAGACTGTTTCTGTACAGCACTTGGTGACATCGGCTGATGTAAAAAGGGCTTTAGAAATACATTTGATGATTTGATTGGTCTCCTGTACTATGTTTCCCACCAGCTCCTCTGTCAGAAACAACTTGAAGCACTCTGCCTCAGATGGAAATGGACTCCAGACTGGGACTCATCAAAACAAACAGCAGGGCCAGGAGGGGTGAAATGACTAGCGGCCTTCCAGCTACCACAGAACTCCTGTACTTCATCCACTGTCGGTCTCCCTCCATCACCACCAGCATCTTCAAAGGGACCTGGTACTTGGTCAGTGGACAAGGGAACCTCAGATTCAGGGTTCTCAATGGCTACAAGGTTGGGGGGGGGGGGGGGGGGGGGGGGGGGGGGGGCAGCTCCTCACTGTCAGAATCTGATTCCTGACTTTCAGACTCAGACTCATTGTCAGAATTGTAAAAAAAATCTCCAGAATTTCCACATTTGTGAGTTGTCTCCTTTTGAAAGACATTGCTAATGCTACAGCTTAGCTCACTAGCTACATACATAAACAACAACACTGAATGGCTCAGAGTGAGAGGGGACGTGATTGACTGCCGGCGTGCGTCACTTGTATCAATAAATCACCATCAGAAAATGTTTTGTGAGGTAATTATTTGTGTATTTACTGTTTTATTCACATGTTTTCAGTTCTGGGTGACAAATCATGCATTCCGATTCTTGCATAGATTGTAATGGGCACATATTATGTGTGTAAAATACTTATTTGAAGGTTATACTGATTATGATGAGCTATGTGTATGGAGCCATGTTTGTTGACATACAATGCATTCTGGGTTTCACGTAATCATCCGTTTGACCAAAGATGTTATAACAAAATGAGGTGAGTAAGAGTTCACTCATTTTTTGAGGACTTCTGGAAATGAATGGTGGGATGTGAACGACGGTAGATGACACACCCCTTCAACACTATAAACAGACCGAACTCATCTTGTCTTTTATTATCTTCGGTTTCTGTGAGGGAAAAATGCATGGCTGCGCGCTGAAACTAATCGTCGGATTACTGTCGATTTATAGGAAGTGTTTTACCTAATTATTTCGATCAATGGTGAGCTCACCCCGTGATGTGATTAATTATACATAGTAATTGCAATTAGCTAATTCATATTGTAGTTTACATCAGCCGAGAGTTAGAAAATATGACTGCTTGTGTTGGGTCAATCTTTCTTCAGTTAGCGCTACGACAAATGTAGCCTACATTTTTTCCGGTTAGGATGATTGTGTTGTGCTATATATATATATATATATATATACTTCTGTGAATATCTGAACCATTTGCATCCAAAAATAAACTGCTCACATTCTGGAGATAAACTTTGTAAGGACTGTGTGTGTTTTGTGTAAATAGTTTCTGAAAAAAGTGTCCAGCTCAAACGCTGATTGTTGCGTCATTGTAAACTGTCCGTTCTAAATGAGTGTTCTAAAAGAGTGTTAGGCTATATAGTGCACTATGTTTGACCAAGGTCCACAGTTAATTGTAGTGCACAATTTAGTGTTCTAATCACACGGCGCTTCAGGGACCACTGTAGAACGATCACACCCCGTGTGACAGGCAGACAGGTTAGGGTTAGGAGGTGTTACTAGACAGACAGACAGAGAGGTTAGGGTTAGGAGGTGTTACTAGACAGACAGACAGGTTAGGGTTAGGAGGTGTTACTAGACAGACAGACAGACAGAGAGGTTAGGGTTAGGAGGTGTTACTAGACAGACAGACAGACAGACAGAGAGGTTAGGGTTAGGAGGTGTTACTAGACAGACAGGTTAGGGTTAGGAGGTGTTACTGAACAGACAGACAGGTTAGGGTTAGGAGGTGTTACTAGACAGACAGGTTAGGGTTAGGAGGTGTTACTGAACAGACAGACAGACAGACAGACCATCAGGTAAAGTTGTGGAGATGAGGGAATATGTGATCAGAACCCCTCCAGTCTGGTTAACCACAGTTAGGTCCAGTATGGACTATCAATACCAGTCACCATTTACAATGTGACCCAGTTCAATGGGTCTGAACAGAACTGGGGGATGTCAGACATGAAGATGTCTAAACACAACTGGAATATCATTAGTTTGTGATTCATTGTTAATGGATTTTCAATCAGGAACACAGAGGAACAACTTGACAACATAACAATGTGTGGGTGGGTGGAGATCTAATATTGTTTTGTGACAAACACTAAAGCATGATATTCTAATAAATCTACACCCTATTCCCTACGTAGAACACTACTTTAGACCTGGTCAGAAGCACCGTAGTGCACTACGTAGGGAATAGGGAACCATTTGGAACAGAGACCAGTAATTCCCCTGAATATCTCTTTCTCATCTGGTTTCTTGAACAGCCCTTCACTCCTCCCCTCTTCCTCTTCCTCCCTTTTCATTCTATTCTATCAGCCACACCACTAGCTCACCTCCACACAATCCATTTACAAGTTAAAGACTCACCTTGGAATAAATAACAAAGGAAAACTATTACTAGATGAAGTTTAGTGTTGGATTTTTTTATTTCCCATCACCATAAATCATATTTAAATCACTGAACAGTAGCAGACCTAACTTCATCTGTTCCTGACTCTGGATAGTGGATTAAAAAGACCATCAATCTCCAATGATATTAAAGTACTATTCTGAACATTACTGATATACTGAGTGGCAAGTCCAGATATCTGCTGGTTTTATTGTTTGGTCAATAGCACCACCTGCTGGACAGGTTTAATGTTGCTGGACTGAGCAGTATGGGAGGATGAAAGATGACACATTTAGGGCCGGTTTCCTGGACATCTACATTGAACACGCTTTTTAGTCCAGGACTAGGATTAATCTGTGTCTGGGAAACCAGTCCATATCAATGGTTCTGAGAAAACATATCAATGGTTCTGAATGACAACCAATATACATCATCAACACCAGACATCATTATTCATGGAAATGTACATTGTATTTTATCAAATATGAAAACCTTAAATCTCTTCAAATTCAAATCAGTCAGAAAATAAGGATCGTACAGACTACACCAGCATGACTAGTATCTATGTGGACCCTACTACAGTTTAACCAGCTCAGCTATAGACTACACCAGCATGACTAGTATCTATGTGGACCCTACTACAGTTTAACCAGCTCAGCTATAGACTACACCAGCATGACTAGTATCTATGTGGACCCTACTACAGTTTAACCAGCTCAGCTATAGACTACACCAGCATGACTAGTATCTATGTGGACCCTACTACAGTTTAACCAGCTCAGCTATAGACTACACCAGCATGACTAGTATCTATGTGGGACCCTACTACAGTTTAACCAGCTCAGCTATAGACTACACCAGCATGACTAGTATCTATGTGGACCCTACTACAGTTTTAACCAGCTCAGCTATAGACTACACCAGCATGACTAGTATCTATGTGGACCCTACTACAGTTTAACCAGCTCAGCTATAGACTACACCAGCATGACTAGTATCTATGTGGACCCTACTACAGTTTAACCAGCTCAGCTATAGACTACACCAGCATGACTAGTATCTATGTGGACCCTACTACAGTTTAACCAGCTCAGCTATAGACTACACCAGCATGACTAGTATCTATGTGGACCCTACTACAGTTTAACCAGCTCAGCTATAGACTACACCAGCATGACTAGTATCTATGTGGACCCTACTACAGTTTAACCAGCTCAGCTATAGACTACACCAGCATGACTAGTATCTATGTGGACCCTACTACAGTTTAACCAGCTCAGCTATAGACTACACCAGCATGACTAGTATCTATGTGGACCCTACTACAGTTTAACCAGCTCAGCTATAGACTACACCAGCATGACTAGTATCTATGTGGACCCTACTACAGTTTAACCAGCTCAGCTATAGACTACACCAGCATGACTAGTATCTATGTGGACCCTACTACAGTTTAACCAGCTCAGCTATAGACTACACCAGCGTGACTAGTATCTATGTGGACCCTACTACAGTTTAACCAGCTCAGCTATAGACTACACCAGCATGACTAGTATCTATGTGGACCCTACTACAGTTTAACCAGCTCAGCTATAGACTACACCAGCGTGACTAGTATCTATGTGGACCCTACTACAGTTTAACCAGCTCAGCTATAGACTACACCAGCATGACTAGTATCTATGTGGACCCTACTACAGTTTAACCAGCTCAGCTATAGACTACACCAGCATGACTAGTATCTATGTGGACCCTACTACAGTTTAACCAGCTCAGCTATAGACTACACCAGCATGACTAGTATCTATGTGGACCCTACTACAGTTTAACCAGCTCAGCTATAGACTAGACAGCATGACTAGTATCTATGTGGATCCTACTACAGTTTAACCAGCTCAGCTATAGACTACACCAGCATGACGACTAGTATCTATGTGGACCCTACTACAGTTTAACCAGCTCAGCAGTACCATTATAACCATAGATACTAAACCCAGGATAGAGGGGCTGAGTGAATGTGGTCTGGACTCTGTGGAGGAGGGTCATTGTGTCAGAGACACTGTAGAAGGACAGAGTACCTGCCTTGTGATCCAGGTACACTCCTACTCTGGAGGACTGAGGGCCTGATACTTTAGTCTCAACATCATTGTGTATGAAATAATAACCATCACTATAGCACTGTAAACTCCAGGACTTGTTATTGTATCCAAATCCATTACCTCCCTCTGTTCTGCTGATGTCTTTATATGAGACTGCTGTATCAACATCCCCACTCCACTCCACCTCCCAGTAACAGCGTCCAGACAGACCCTCTCTACACAGAACCTGGACTATGTTGGTGAATCTGTCTGGATGGTCAGGATATGGGTTGGTCTTGGTCTGTATAGGTCACCTTTCTGTTCCCTTCAGACAGAGAGAGGTAGGTGTGTGTATGCTGTGTTTGGGTCCAGTGTGAGCTGACAGGAATCTGGGAGAAGAGCAGAGACCACAATGAGGGGAGTCAGAACAATAAGTTAAGTCAGATACTGTATCTACCCTGTCTTTGATTAGAGCACAGCAGAGATCAAATCAGAGAAATATGAGGAGTCAGATAGATACCCAGTCTTTGATTAGATCTACTATTGCTATATATTTCTAGAGGGATTGTTAGGAGTGGCAGTAAAAAGAGACTGTTAGTTACTTCACAATAAAGAGACTCACATTGTAACAACTGTTCTCTGGTCTTGGGCTCTGGAGGCAGAACAACCTCCACTATATTCACTACAGACACACAAACACATTGACAGAGAGAGGGAATGTTATCATCATACCATATTCCACATTGTATATGACTAGTAGGGAACTTTCAATGGTCTAAAGTTGATGTTCTGATTGTTTTCAACACACCTGTAGTGGGAGATCTTGGTCCATTCTCCTTTAAGGAAGTCTTCTAGTTTCTCTCTCAGTTCAGACACAGTCTTACTCACATCTCCAAAGTACTGAAGAGGACGGACAACGATGCTGGGTAAGTCTGAAGATACACTGATACTGGAGAGAGACTGATAACTCTGGAGACAGAGAGAGACAGAGAGAGAGAGAGAGACAGAGAGAGGGACACAGAGAGAGACAGAGGGACAGAGAGGGGACAGAGAGAGAGAGAGAGAGAGACAGAGGAACAGAGAGAGAGACACCGAGACCCAGAGAGAGGGGGGACACGGACAGAGACACAGAGAGAGGGACACCGAGAGAGACAGAGAGACAGAGAGAGAGACAGAGACAGAGAGAGAGACAGAGGAACAGAGGGACAGAGAGAGAGAGAGAGACAGAGAGAGACAGAGAGACAGAGAGAGACAGAGAGAGACAGAGAGAGACAGAGAGAGAGAGACAGAGAGAGACAGAGAGAGACAGAGAGACAGAGAGAGAGAGAGAGAGACAGAGAGACAGAGAGGACAGAGACAGAGAGAGACAGAGAGAGACAGAGAGAGACAGAGAGGAGAGAGAGAGAGAGAGGGACAGAGAGAGAGAGAGAGGGACACAGAGAGAGAGAGAGGGACACAGAGAGAGACAGAGACAGACAGAGAGAGGAGACAGAGACAGACAGAGAGAGAGACAGAGAGAGAGACAGAGGAACAGAGGGACAGAGAGGAGGGACACAGAGAGAGAGAGAGAGAGAGAGAGAGGGACACAGAGAGAGACAGAGAGAGAGAGAGAGACAGACAGAGAGAGAGACAGAGACAGACAGAGAGAGACAGAGGAACAGAGGGACAGAGAGAGAGAGGAGGAAAAGAGAGAGAGAGAGAGAGGGACAGAGAGAGAGACAGAGAGAGAGAGAGAAAGAGACAGAGAGAGAGGGGGACAGAGAGAGAGGGAGAGAGAGAGAGAGAGAGGGACAGAGGGACATAGAGAGAGGGACAGAGGAACAGAGAGAGAGACACCGAGAGAGACAGAGAGAGGGACACAGAGGGACAGAGAGGCACAGAGGGACACAGAGGGACACAGAGGGACACAGAGGGCCCAGACAGAGAGAGGGACACAGAGAGAGGGGGGGACACAGACAGAGGGACAGGGGGGACACAGACAGAGGGACAGGGGGACACAGAGGGACACAGAGAGAGAGGGACACAGAAAGCGGGACACAGAGAGAGGGGACACAGAAAGACACAGAGAGACAGAGGGAAAGAGAGAGAGGGACAGAGAGAGAGAGGAGGGACAGAGAGAGAGAGAGAGGAGGGACAGAGAGGGAGGGACAGAGAGGAGGGGACAGAGAGGGGGACAGAGAGAGAGAGAGAGAGAGGGACAGACAGAGACAGAGGAACAGAGGGACAGAGAGAGAGAGGAGGGACAGAGAGAGAGAGAGAGAGGGGACAGAGAGAGAGAGAGGAGGGACAGAGAGAGAGAGGAGAGAGGAGGACAGAGAGGAGGGGACAGAGAGGGGGACAGAGAGGGGGGACAGAGAGGGGGACAGAGAGAGAGAGAGAGAGAGAGACAGAGGGACAGAGAGACAGAGGGACAGAGGGACACAGAGACAGAGGGACAGAGGGACAGAGGGACGAGAGAGAGAGAGAGAGGGGGGACAGAGGAGAGAGAGAGAGAGAGAGAGGGACAGAGAGAGAGAGAGAGAGAGAGAGAGAGGGACAGAGAGAGAGAGAGAGAGAGGGACAGAGAGAGAGAGAGGGACAGAGAGAGAGAGAGAGAGAGACAGAGAGAGAGAGAGAGAGAGACAGAGAGAGAGAGAGAGAGAGAGAGAGAGAGAGAGAGAGGGACAGAGAGAGAGAGGGACAGAGAGAGAGAGACAGAGAGAGAGAGAGAGGGACAGACAGGACAACATAATGAATGAGATGAATAGTTTCACATGAAGTTAATTTCATATCACATGTAACAAGACAGTTTAGTTACCTGGAGGAAATGGATGTGATCCTCTGTGTGGTGAGAGCTGCTCCAGCTCAGTGCTTCTCTTCCTCAGCTCAGCTATCTCCTGCTTCAGTTGCTCCAGGACTCCTTCAGCTTCACTCACTTGATCCTTCTCTTGGGCTCTGATCAGCTCCTTCACCTCAGAGCTCCTTCTCTCAATGGAGCGGATCAGCTCAGTAAAGATCTGATCACTGTCCTCCACTGCTGCCTGTGCAGAGCGCTGTTAAGAGAGAGAGAGAGAGGGACAGAGAGAGAGAGAGAAAGAGAGGGGACAGAGAGGGGACAGAGAGAGAGAGAGAGGGACAGAGAGAGAGAGAGGGACAGAGAGAGAGAGAAGAGAGGGACAGAGAGAGAGAGAGAGAGAGAGAGAGAGGGACAGAGAGAAAGAGAAGAGAGGGACAGAGAGAGAGGGAGAGGGACAGAGAGAGAGAGAGGAGAGAGAGAGAGACCGGGACAGAGAGAGAGACAGAGAGAGAGAGGAAGGAGAGAGGAGAGAGAGACAGAGAGACAGAGAGAGAGAGGAGGGACAGAGAGGGGACAGAGAGAGAGAGAGAGGGATTGAGAGGGACAGAGAGAGAGGGACAGAGAGAGAGAGAAGAGAGGGACAGAGAGAGAGAGAAGAGAGGGACAGAGAAAGAGAGAAGAGAGGGACAGAGAGAGAGAGAGAGAGAGAGAGAGAGAGACAGAGAGAAAGAGAAGAGAGGGACAGAGAGAGAGGGGAGAGGGACAGAGAGAGAGAGAGAGAGACAGAGACAGAGACAGGGACAGAGAGAGAGACAGAGACAGAGAGAGAGATAGAGAGAGAGAGAGAGACAGAGACAGAGAGAGAGAGACAGAGAGGGACAGAGAGAAAGAGAAGAGAGGGACAGAGAGAGAGAGAGAGAGGGACAGAGAGAAAGAGAAGAGAGGGACAGAGAGAGAGAGAAGAGAGGGACAGAGAGAAAGAGAAGAGAGGGACAGAGAGAGAGAGGGAGAGGGACAGAGAGAAAGAGAAGAGAGGGACAGAGAGAGAGAGAAGAGAGGGACAGAGAGAAAGAGAAGAGAGGGACAGAGAGAGAGAGGGAGAGGGACAGAGAGAGAGGGGACAGAGAGAGAGAGGGACAGAGAGAGAGAGGGACAGAGAGAGAGAGAGAGAGGGACAGAGAGAGAGAGAGAGAGAGAGAGAGAAAGAGAAGAGAGGGACAGAGAGAGAGGGACAGAGAGAGAGGGACAGAGAGAGAGGGACAGAGAGAGAGGGACCAGAGAGAGAGAGGGAGAGAGAGGGAGAGAGAGGGACAGAGAGAGAGAGAGGGACAGAGAGAGAGAGAGGGACAGAGAGAGAGAGAGAGAGGGACAGAGAGAGAGAGAGAGGGACAGAGTGAGAGAGAGAGGGACAGAGAGAGAGAGAGAGAGAGAGAGGGACAGAGAGAGAGAGGGACAGAGGACAGAGAGAGACAGAGACAGAGAGGGACAGAGAGAGAGAGAGAGAGAGAGAGAGAGAGAGAGAGAGAGAGAGAGAGAGAGAGAGAGGACAGACAAGAGAGAGAGAGACAAGACAGAGAGAGAGAGACAGAGAGAGAGAGACAGAGAGAGAGAGAGACAGAGAGAGAGAGACAGAGAGAGAGAGAGACAGAGAGAGAGAGAGACAGAGAGAGAGAGAGACAGAGAGAGAGAGACAGAGAGAGAGAGGGAGAGAGAGAGAGAGAGGGACAGAGGGACAGAGGGACAGAGGGAGAGAGAAGAGAGGGACAGAGAGAGAGAGAGAGAGAGAGGACAGAGAGAGAGAGACAGAGAGAGAGAGGAGAGAGAGAGGGGACAGAGGGACAGAGGGACAGAGAGAAGAGAAGAGAGGGACAGAGAGAGAGAGAGAGGGGACAGAGAGAGAGAGAGAGGGACAGAGAGAGAGAGAGAGGGACAGAGAGAGAGACAGAGAGAGAGAGAGAGGGACAGAGAGAGAGAAGAGAGGGACAGAGAGAGAGGGGACAGAGAGAGAGAGAAGAGGGACAGAGAGAGGGAGAGACAGAGAGAGAGAGAGAAGAGAGAGAGGGGACAGAGAGATAGCAGTTAGTTAATACTAGTATCTCCTACTTGCAAACTTCATCTTCTGCACATCTATCACTCCAGTGTTTAATTGCTACATTGTAATTATTTCTCCACCACGGCCTATTTATTAACTTACCTCCTTTATCTTACCTCATTTGCACAACTGTATATAGACTTTTCTATTGTGTTATTGACGGTACGTTTGTTTATTCCATGTGTAACTCTGTGTTGTTGTTTGTGTCACACTGCTTTGCTTTATCTTAGCCAGGTCGCAGTTGTAAATGAGAACTTGTTCTCTACTGGCCCACCTGGTTAAATAAAGGACTTGTTCTCAACTGGCCCACCTGGTTAAATAAAGGACTTGTTCTCAACTGGCCTACCTGGTTAAATAAAGGACTTGTTCTCAACTGGCCTACCTGGTTAAATAAAGGACTTGTTCTCAACTGGCCCTACCTGGTTAAATAAAGGACTTGTTCTCAACTGGCCCACCTGGTTAAATAAAGGACTTGTTCTCAACTGGCCTACCTTCGGTTAAATAAAGGACTTGTTCTCAACTGGCCTACCTGGTTAAATAAAGGGACTTGTTCTCAACTGGCCTACCAGGTTAAATAAAGGACTTGTTCTCAACTGGCCCACCTGGTTAAATAAAGGTGAAATTAAATAAACAGTAATGGCATTACCCTGGCAACACAGAGAAAACATGATGAACAGTCTGTCATTGTAGAAAACCCGAGCCAATCAGCTATTGGTGTCCAGGGCTCCATGTAATACCCTCCACTGGATGACCCCTGACCTTTCCAGCACTGGGAGCTTATAGAGCACCCTCCACCTATACCCTGCCATGCTCTCAGCCCCCACAACCCCCTGCCTCTGATGCCCCTTCCCTCCCGCTAAGCCCACCTCCGTACGGTACAGTAGCCTCTGTGCTGCTTTGAGTCAGAACGCTGCCACCCTGCTCTCCAGGTCCACCAAACCCAGTGATCAGTGGTTCCTCCCAGACCCACGGCCCAGGCACCACCACCCCCCTCCTCTCGTGTGGGTCTCAGCAGCTGCCAGGCCCTCAGTACTGCAGCGTAGAAATCAGAGACCCCTGTTGTATTGAGTCCTCTCCGGCCGCATGATGAAGAGCTGCTGATCCAGCCACAAACCCAATTCAGTTTTCCCTAAACGGCACCAAAAAAAACCTACCTTTTTAATTTACCACTAAAACTTGTTCTTAGGACCAAGCCATAAAAACTGTATTATAATAATAACTGGTTTACGTTTTAACTACCAACAATTGGTAAAAACTTTCCCCTTTCGGAAACAATGGGACGACCTCAGAGTTGACAAGGTAAAACTCTGTTGTTCTGCCGCTGAACAAGGCAGTTAACCCACTGGTCCCCAGGAGGCCGTCATTGTAAATAGAATTTGTTCTTAACTGACCTGCCTGGTTAAATAAAGGTTTCATTAAAAAGTCTGGCAATAACTTAACTTTTCATTATTTAGACAGACTCCTCTAAATAATAAATATAATAAAATAACAAAAAAAGAGTTAAATGCTAAGTACTATACATAGGTTTTATTTAAAAAATAACAATAGAACCTATTTAGTACTATAATGGTATTTACTAACATAATATTATTACTATAATAGTTTCTAAAGGGGTTCTAGGCTACCCTACCCTAGAATTAGGGTTCAGGATAAAACAGGTTATACGTAGGGTTAGAGTTTCTGTACAGCACTTTGTGACATCTGCTGATGTAAAAAGGTCTTCATAAATACATTAGATTGATTGTTAGGTTCAGGGTATTTAAAGAGATAAACTGTATGGGTTTATATCTCTCTTGCTCCTCCCTGTGGTCTTCTGTGGGAACTACATACCTCATTCACCACACTTGATAGACTCATAATCTGAGGTAGCAACTGAGTCAGAGCTACAAATCAATGATCTCCACCTATCCATTAGGTTTACAACTCAGTGAACCTGCGCAGCATTCTCTCTATTTGATGTCTACGAACCAACAGATTTCAACGATTATCATATTACCCAGCAGCCATTTAGAAACAAATAAAATAAGGTTATTTATTTTTATTCTTTCTTCTGACTGTTTAAATCGGCCACATCTTGAAAAAGAGAACAGGGACATGCGATTTTTTGAGAATTTACACCTTTTTATATAATAAAAAAATATATATACAGTTAACCATGACCAGAATATGTTTAACGTTTGAAGGCTTTGCGCCAACCATCCCTATAAGTCACTACAATCTATAACCAGGTGAACAGTGAGCTTCCTCACTAAGTAGCTGTAACCTAGTTAATAATAAGTTACCTGAGGTAAACCTACAAGGATAGTTAATAATAAGTTACCTGAGGTAAACCTACAATGATAGTTAATAATAAGTTACCTGAGGTAAACCTACAAGGTTAGTTAATAATAAGTTACCTGATGTAAACCTACAAGGATAGTTAATAATAAGTTACCTGAGGTAAACCTACAAGTTTAGTTAATAATAAGTTACCTGAGGTAAACCTACAAGGATAGTTAATAATAAGTTACCTGAGGTAAACCTACAAGGTTAACGCGGGCTGGAAGAGAATTACTTCAAAACCACAGCAAACAGCTGGGACATATAGTAATATTATATATATATAATATTATATCACTGGGCTCCTCTGTGCTAACAAACCCTGTGTACCACCCCTCCCCTGTTTAACCTTGAATTTCGTTCAGATAAACACTTCCACATTTAGCAAAACGAACCAACTCTTTACGGATCTGTTCGGTGGTAATAAACGGAGGCAGATTAGACACCACTACTCTTGTCGAAATCAGCACCAACACAACCCCTCACATAAATCATACTGGTAACTAGCCGGGTAACAAGACTCACCTTTTACATTACCACAACCACCGCCTTGTTCATTCTGGATACAGAGTGTATATGTTCCTCTCCCACCTGTTCACCGACCAGGATCAATAATTCCTCCACACCATTCTCCACAACGCACCTGAAGAGGCAGCGTTTCTTCTCCACTCGGTTGAGGACATCAAACTACCCTACTCCCTCCTCAACTCTAACCGATAAACAGCGGAAACCAGTAAACAAACCCTCCCACCATGACAAAATACATTTGGAAAATAGGCAAAAGAATAGCTGCACTCTTTACGAACGACAAAACCTCACGTTACCAACTTCTTCTTCTTCTTCTATGGTATAATGGCGGTCCTCAAACCAACGTTAAAGGAGCATGGCGCCTCCTACTGTGCTGGAGTGTGTTCAATCACGGTTTACACCATTTCTAAATCCTCCTACCTAACTCAGTACTTCTGAGAAAATAAAAAAGATCCCTACTAACTTCTAATAGACCCTCCCCCATCCCCCAAATCCCTTCCAAACCCCCATCCAACCCCATCCAACCTCAATGACCCTACACTTCAATCTTTCCCTCTCTTCAACATCCTTACAACAATATAACAACACATGCTCCACCATTTCATTGACAATACCCTCCAGACACAAACCATTCACATGCTGCCAACCAGATGGAAGGACCAGTTCAATGTACAATGTCCTAAACACAATCGAGTAAACACCACCTCTTCCTTCCTAATCTGACCTTTGAACCTTGGTCCACCGACCTTTCTTTGGAGGGCATATAAATGCCTAGAATCTCACATCCCTTGTGCTCAGAGTCCCATCTCTTCTGCCACACATCTATCAAAATGTCTCTGATCTCACATTTGTCCTCACCTCTACCCAGTGGAACATTAATATATTTTATATCTTGTTTTAAAGTTATTTTAGCTAACTAGTCTACAATTTCATTCCATTCCACACCCGAATGTGCTGGCACCCAGCAGAATCTCACTACTAGACCCATTCTCTCAATTCTCCATAATAACATTAATACCTCCAATAGTAGGTCACTCCTAATAGATTTACCAGATGATAAACTATTCAATACAGACAGAGAATCTGAGGATACTATAATTCCAACAGGTTGTTCGTCCTCCACCCACTGGAGGACAACTATTATCACCAACAGTTCAACTGAGTACACTGACAGTTCATCTGTTAGTCTTCTACATATCTGCACATCACATTCAGGAAGGTAAACACCTGCTCCTGTGTGCCCACTATCTGGGCCCACCTATCCTCTCAGGATCCCTCAGCCTTGACCCATCCTCCTCTACTTTCTTCACTGCCTCAGCAGTGACAACCTGTTCCCAACAGTGGGGTCAGTGGGATTGGATAGGGGCCCCTCTCCTCTCTCTCTCTCTCTCTCTCTCTCTCTCTCTCTGACTGGAGGAGACAGGTGAAATGGTGTGTCTCCTCTGGTCAACAATACTCACCTTGAGAGACTCCACAGCCTGTTGGAGCTCCTTCAGCTCCTTCTCTCTCTCCTGGAATCTCTGCTGGACCTTCTGCTGACTCATCCCCAGCTGCCTCTGTGGAGAATCACTCTTCAATGAGCTATCAAGCTTTATTAGTCCAGTAGATCAATAGTATAGTAATGTGACATAGGGCCCATAGAGAGGAAGGTCTAAAAAATGGATGGTCCATTTACTAAATGATATTTATTTGTTGCTATGTGAATGATTATAGTTTTTATGGTAGGACTACATGTATCAACAGGTTGAGACTGAACTTTGGACTCATAAAAGAGCATTCAGAATGATAATAGTGTTTGACATTATAAAATGGTGATACATCTGGAGAATCTGGGTTGACATATCAATATACTCATGGTTTGTGTTCATATTTGTTCTGCTGAGGATTCATTTCATTTCAATGATCTCATATTCAAACAGCCTTAGTTCCTACTGTATCTTTAATTCTTTGTTTATCAGACAGTCACCAACAAGTTGTTCTGGTCTTACCTGTTTCTCAGTCCTCTCTGCTGCAGCTGACACTGTATCATGGCCTTTATGTTCATCCATTGTACACATCAGACAGATACACTGCTGATCGGTACGACAGTAAACCTCCAGCAGTTTGTCATGATGAGAGCAGATCTTCTCCTGTAGTTGTGCGGTGGCTTTGACCAGCTTGTGCTTCGTCAAAGCAGGAGATTCATAGTGAGATTGGAGGTGAGTCTCACAGTAAGAGGCCAGACACACCAGACAGGACATGAGGGCTTTCTGCTTTCTGGTCCCAGTGCAGACATCACACGCCACATCTCTAGGTCCAGCATAGCACAGAGCAGGAGGGGGAGCAGCCTGGAGTCCTGTCTTCTTCAGTTTCTCCACCAGCTCAGCCAACATGTTATTTTTACTCAGCGTCGGCCTCGGACTGAAGGTCTGTCTGCACTGAGGACAGCTATAGACCCCTTTCAGAACATCCTGATCCCAGCAGCCCTCAATACAGCTCCTACAGTAACTGTGTCCACAGGGGATGGCGACTGGTTCCTTCAGTAGATCCAGACAGACAGAACAACAGAACTGGTCCTGGTCCAGCAGAACTCCCTGTTGAGCCATTTGGACGGTTGTTCACTCTCACACAGACAGACGACACAGAGACTCAGATCAGTTTCGTTTCCTCAGAAGAGAGTTTGTGAAGGGGGATGGACTTCCTGGTTCTGCCAGAAGGGTGGGGTTAGAGGGAGGGTGGGGTTAGAGGGAGGGAGGAAGAGAGAGAGGAACTGCATGCAACATCAAGAGGGAGACAAATAGTTTTGTTCCAATGTTAGAGCCTTTAACATGGAACACATGACATAATGAATCTTAAAATGTGAGTTGTTAGAATATATGAAGGGTAACAGTTTTCTATGAAGTACGTATGTATCATTATTTTAATCACCTTTATAATGCCTTATAAATCAATAAGTCCTGAGGAGGTGTGATATATGGTTATTATACAGTACCACGGCTAAGGGCTGTTCTTAGACAAGACACAACACGGATTGAGAATTATCTAACACTTTCAACAATACAATCACATTTTATTTCATTGGTTTCATACACATATTTATCAGATGTTATTGTGGGTGAAGTGAAATGCTTGTGTTCCTGGTTCCAACAGTGCAGTAATATCTAACAATGCTTGTGTTCCTAGTTCCAACAGTGCAGTAATATCTAACAATGCTTGTGTTCCCAGCTCCAACAGTGCAGTAATATCTAACAATGCTTGTGTTCCTGGCTCCAACAGTGCAGTAATATCTAACAATGCTTGTGTTCCTAGTTCCAACAGTGCAGTAATATCTAACAATGCTTGTGTTCCCAGCTCCAACAGTGCAGTAATATCTAACAATGCTTGTGTTCCTGGCTCCAACAGTGCAGTAATATCTAACAATGCTTGTGTTCCTGGCTCCAACAGTGCAGTAATATCTATCAATGCTTGTGTTCCCAGCTCACAGAGGGCAAATCTAAAAAGTCAATGAAAATATTAGGACAAGCAATGTATATATATATATATATATATATATATATATATACACTGTGTACTGTGATGTGATGCATAGACAATTTGGAGTACATCTGTAGTATATCTGAAGAATAGTAGATGTACAGCAGTAGTTATATAGGATGAACCATGACTAGAATACAGTATATACATATGAAGTGGACAGCAGTAGTTATATAGGATGAACCATGACTAGAATACAGTATATACATATGAAGTGGACAGCAGTAGTTATATAGGATGAACCAGGACTAGAATACAGTATATACATATGAAGTGGATAGCAGTAGTTATATAGGATGAACCATGATTAAAATACAGTATATACATATGAAGTGGATAGCAGTAGTTATATAGGATGAACCAGGACTAGAATACAGTATATACATATGAAGTGGACAGCAGTAGTTATATAGGATGAACCAGGACTAGAATACAGTATATACATATGAAGTGGACAGCAGTAGTTATATAGGATGAACCAGGACTAGAATACAGTATATACATATGAAGTGGGCAGCAGTAGTTATATAGGATGAACCATGACTAGAATACAGTATATACATATGAAGTAGACAGCAGTAGTTATATAGGATGAACCATGACTAGAATACAGTATATACATATGAAGTGGACAGCAGTAGTTATATAGGATGAACCATGACTAGAATACAGTATATACATATGAAGTGGATAGCAGTAGTTATATAGAATACAGTATATACATATGAAGTGGACAGCAGTAGTTATATAGGATGAACCATGACTAGAATACAGTATATACATATGAAGTGGACAGCAGTAGTTATATAGGATGAACCAGGACTAGAATACAGTATATACATATGAAGTGGACAGCAGTA
>NW_027675380.1:585000-590000 GCF_965601325.2 Salmo salar
CCATCATGAATTGTTGTGTATTTAACCCTCTGTTCCCCCCATGTCCTTGTGTGGAATTGTTTGTTTGTAAGTGCTTGTACTCTGTTACTGGTGCGCATCGGGTTTTGTACCCATGTAGGTTCGTTTTGTATTAAACTGCTCCGGCTATTACCTATCTCTGCTCTCCTGCGTCTGACTTCACTGCCACCAGGTCCGCAATCCTTACATATACCACACCTCCTCAGGCCTTATTGCTTATTAGAACACATAAGTGTATTATAAGGCATTATAAAGGTCATTAAAATAATTCTAATATGTACTTCATAGAAACGGTTACCCTTTATATTCTAATAACTCACATTTTAAGATTCATTATTTCATTTATTCCATGTTAAGGGCTCTAACCAAGGAACAAGACTATTTGTCTCCCTCTTGCTGTTGCATGCAGTTCCTCTCTCTCTTCCTCCCTCCCTCTAACCCCTCCCTCCCTCCCTCTAACCCCACCCCTCTGGCAGAACCAGGAAATCCCTCCCCTTCACAAACTCTCTTCTGAGGAAACGAAACTGATCTGAGTCTCTGTCTCGTCTGTCTGTGTGAGAGTGAACAACCGTCCAAATGGCTCAACAGGGAGTTCTGCTGGACCAGGACCAGTTCTGTTGTTCTGTCTGTCTGGATCTACTGAAGGAACCAGTCGCCATCCCCTGTGGACACAGTTACTGTAGGAGCTGTATTGAGGGCTGCTGGGATCAGGATGTTCTGAAAGGGGTCTATAGCTGTCCTCAGTGCAGAGAGACCTTCACTCCAAGGCCTAATCTGAGGAAAAATAACATGTTGGCTGAGCTGGTGGAGAAACTGAAGAAGACAGGACTCCAGGCTGCTCCCCCTCCTGCTCTGTGCTATGCTGGACCTAGAGATGTGGCGTGTGATTTCTGCACTGGGACCAGAAAGCAGAAAGCCCTCATGTCCTGTCTGGTGTGTCTGGCCTCTTACTGTGAGACTCACCTCCAATCTCACTACGAATCTCCTGCTTTGAAGAGGCACAAGCTGGTCAAAGCCACCGCACAACTACAGGAGAAGATCTGCTCTCATCATGACAAACTGCTGGAGGTTTACTGTCGTACCGATCAGCAGTGTATCTGTTATCTGTGTACAATGGATGAACATAAAGGCCATGATACAGTGTCAGCTGCAGCAGAGAGGACTGAGAAACAGGTAAGACCAGAACAACTTGTTGGTGACTGTCTGATAAACAAAGAATTAAAGATACAGTAGGAACTAAGGCTGTTTGAATATGAGATCATTGAAATGAAATAGATCCTCAGCAGAACAAATATGAACACAAACCTTGAGTATATTGATATGTCAACCCAGATTCTCCAGATGTATCACCATTTTATAATGTCTAACACTATTATCATTCTGAATGGCCTTTTATGAGTCCAAAGTTCAGTCTCAACCCGTTGATACTTGTAGTCCTACCATAAAAACTATAATCATTCACATAGCAACAAATAAATATCATTTAGTAAATGGACCATCCATTATTTAGACCTTCCTCTCTATGGGCCCTATGTCACATTACTATACTATTGATCTACTGGACTAATAAAGCTTGATAGCTCATTGAAGAGTGATTCTCCACAGAGGCAGCTGGGGATGAGTCAGCAGAAGGTCCAGCAGAGATTCCAGGAGAGAGAGAAGGAGCTGAAGGAGCTCCAACAGGCTGTGGAGTCTCTCAAGGTGAGTATTGTTGACCAGAGGAGACACACCATTTCACCTGTCTCCTCCAGTCAGAGAGAGAGAGAGAGAGAGAGAGAGAGGTAGAGGGGCCCCTATCCAATCCCACTGACCCCACTGTTGGGAACAGGTTGTCACTGCTGAGGCAGTGAAGAAAGTAGAGGAGGATGGGTCAAGGCTGAGGGATCCTGAGAGGATCCCTGTGAGTAGTAGATCTGTGACAGCACAGAGGGATGGGCCAACCAGTGATATATGCTTCAGTAAGGTTGGCTTCTGAGTGTTCATAGCAAATGGTTATCAACTGTACCGCAGAAATGGAATGTAAATCACTGAAAAAAAATATGTTTTGGTGGCAGCTGCAGAGAAGTATTTGGTCATACTAGATTTGACTTCAGAAGAGTTCCAGGGTGTGTTGAGTGGTGGTGTCCCGTCCTCCCAGGCCGTTGGCCTGGTGCAGGAGCAGATAGGGTCAAAGTAGTGGAATGGGGTAGTGGGTTTTAATGAGTGTAGGGTTAGTTGGCCTGGTGCAGGAGCAGATAGGGTCAAAGTAGTGGAATGGGGTAGTGGGTTTTAATGAGTGTAGGGTTAGTTGGCCTGGTGCAGGAGCAGATAGGGTCAAAGTAGTGGAATGGGGTAGTGGGTTTTAATGAGTGGAGGGTTAGTTGGCCTGGTGCAGGAGCAGATAGGGTCAAAGTAGTGGAATGGGGTAGTGGGTTTTAATGAGTGTAGGGTTAGTTGGCCTGGTGCAGGAGCAGATAGGGTCAAAGTAGTGGAATGGGGTAGTGGGTTTTAATGAGTGTAGGGTTAGTTGGCCTGGTGCAGGAGCAGATAGGGTCAAAGTAGTGGAATGGGGTAGTGGGTTTTTAATGAGTGTAGGGTTAGTTGGCCTGGTGCAGGAGCAGATAGGGTCAAAGTAGTGGAATGGGGGTAGTGGGTTTTAATGAGTGTAGGGTTAGTTGGCCTGGTGCAGGAGCAGATAGGGTCAAAGTAGTGGAATGGGGTAGTGGGTCTTAATGAGTGTAGGGTTAGTTGGCCTGGTGCAGGAGCAGATAGGGTCAAAGTAGTGGAATGGGGGTAGTGGGTTTTAATGAGTGTAGGGTTAGTTGGCCTGGTGCAGGAGCAGATAGGGTCAAAGTAGTGGAATGTGGTAGTGGGTTTTAATGAGTGTAGGGTTAGTTGGCCTGGTGCAGGAGCAGATAGGGTCAAAGTAGTGGAATGGGGTAGTGGGTTTTAATGAGTGTAGGGTTAGTTGGCCTGGTGCAGGAGCAGATAGGGTCAAAGTAGTGGAATGGGGTAGTGGGTTTTAATGAGTGTAGGGTTAGTTGGCCTGGTGCAGGAGCAGATAGGGTCAAAGTAGTGGAATGGGGTAGTGGGTTTTAATGAGTGGAGGGTTAGTTGGCCTGGTGCAGGAGCAGATAGGGTCAAAGTAGTGGAATGGGGGTAGTGGGTTTTAATGAGTGTAGGGTTAGTTGGCCTGGTGCAGGAGCAGATAGGGTCAAAGTAGTGGAATGGGGTAGTGGGTTTTAATGAGTGTAGGGTTAGTTGGCCTGGTGCAGGAGCAGATAGGGTCAAAGTAGTGGAATGGGGTAGTGGGTTTTAATGAGTGTAGGGTTAGTTGGCCTGGTGCAGGAGCAGATAGGGTCAAAGTAGTGGAATGGGGTAGTGGGTTTTAATGAGTGTAGGGTTAGTTGGCCTGGTGCAGGAGCAGATAGGGACAAAGTAGTGGAATGGGGTAGTGGGTTTTAATGAGTGTAGGGTTAGTTGGCCTGGTGCAGGAGCAGATAGGGTCAAAGTAGTGGAATGGGGGTAGTGGGTTTTAATGAGTGTAGGGTTAGTTGGCCTGGTGCAGGAGCAGATAGGGTCAAAGTAGTGGAATGGGGTAGTGGGTTTTAATGAGTGTAGGGTTAGTTGGCCTGGTGCAGGAGCAGATAGGGTTAAAGTAGTGGAATGGGGTAGTGGGTTTTAATGAGTGTAGGGTTAGTTGGCCTGGTGCAGGAGCAGATAGGGTCAAAGTAGTGGAATGGGGTAGTGGGTTTTAATGAGTGTAGTGTTAGTTGGCCTGGTGCAGGAGCAGATAGGGTCAAAGTAGTGGAATGGGGTAGTGGGTTTTAATGAGTGTAGGGTTAGTTGGCCTGGTGCAGGAGCAGATAGGTTCAAAGTAGTGGAATGGGGTAGTGGGTTTTAATGAGTGTAGGGTTAGTTAGAAGGGTGTTTTTTTAGTATTATCATAATTTCCCCTTTTCCCATTTTGTATCCCATAATATCATGTATTTATATTATAGTCCAGTTGAGGCAGGTGAGATGCCTTTGGATATACGACGTAATAAATTGTCATTAGCTTATTGGGTTGAAAGGCTGTGAGGTTGAGCATCCCACTGCTACTGTTCTAGATGACTGTTGGGAATATACTAGTAGACAAGGCAGTGGTTTTGGTTGGACAGTTGGAAAGCTTGCTGATGAGAGTAGTTTCAGGGAGTTGGAGGTTGGCCCTTTCTGTGGTCATAGGGGATGTTCCTCCATGGTTACTCCCAGATCCTGTTGTTGATCTAACCTTGGTAGACAAAAGGAAAAGATTGGGTCAGAAGTCAGTGATAAAGGGAAACTGGTTGACAATTACATTGGTAGAAGTTGTTATGCTTTTTTACCTCTTTTCACAGATGGATCCAAGGGCCCAGATAGTGGGCCCACAGGAGCAGGTGTTTACCTTCCTGAATGTGATGTGCAGATATGTAGAAGACTAACAGATGAACTGTCAGTGTACTCAGTTGAACTGTTGGTGATAATAGTTGTCCTCCAGTGGGTGGAGGACGTACAGCCTGTTAGAGTTATAGTATCCTCAGATTCTCTGTCTGTATTGAATAGTTTATCATCTGGTAAATCTATTAGGAGTGACCTACTATTGGAGGTATTAATGTTATTATGGAGAATTGAGAGAATGGGTCTAGTAGTGAGATTATGCTGGGTCCCAGCACATTCAGGTGTGGAATGGAATGAAATTGTAGACTAATTAGCTAAAATAACTTTAAAACAAGATATAATATATATTAATGTTCCACTGGGTAGAGGTGAGGACAAATGTGAGATCAGAGACATTTTGATAGATGTGTGGCAGAAGAGATGGGACTCTGAGCACAAGGGACGGCATTTATATGCCCTCCAAAGAAAGGTCGGTGGACCAAGGTTCAAAGGTCAGATTAGGAAGGAAGAGGTGGTGTTTACTCGATTGTGTTTAGGACATTGTACATTGAACTGGTCCTTCCATCTGGTTGGCAGCATGTGAATGG